>NC_037677.1:66613581-66620575 GCF_003255815.1 Theropithecus gelada | reverse complement strand
CCCGGCTAATTTTTTTTTTTTTGTATTTTTAGTAGAGACGGGGTTTCACTGTGTTAGCCAGGATGGTCTCGATCTCCTGACCTCGTGATCCGCCCGCCTCGGCCTCCCAAAGTGCTGGGATTACAGGCTTGAGCCACCACGCCCGGTGTGTGTCTATCTTTTTAAAAAAAAATTGTACTTTAAGTTCTGGGATACATGTGTAGAAAGTGCAGGTTTGTTAAATACGTATACACATGCAATGGTGGTTTGCTGCACCCATCAACCCGTCATCTACAATAGGTATTTCTCCTAATGCTATCCCTCCACTAGCCCCCCACCCACCAACAGGCCCCAGTGTGTGATGTTCCCCTCTCTGTGCCCATGTATTCTTATTGTTCGATTTGCACTTATGAGTGAGAACATGTGGCGTTTGGTTTTCTGTCCCTGTGATAGTTTGCTGAGAATGATAGTTTCCAGCTTCATCCATGTCCCTGCAAATGACATGAACTCATCCTTTTTTATGGCTGCATAGTGTTCCAGGGTGTATATGCGCCACATTTTCTTTACCCAGTCTATCACTGATGGGCATTTGGGTTGGTTCCAAGTCTTTGCTATTGTGAACAGTGCTCCAATAAACATACGTGTGCATTTGTCTTTATAGTAGAATGATTTATAATCCTTTGGGTATATACCCACTAATTGGATTGCTGAGTCCAATGGTATTTCTGATTCTAAATCCTTGAGGAATTGCCACACTGTCTTCCACAATGGTTGAACTAATTTACACTCCCACCAACAGTGTAAAAGCTTTCCTATTTCTCCACATCCTCTCTAGCATCTATTGTTTCCTAACTTTTTAAAGATTGCCATTCTAACTAGCGTGAGATGGTATGTCATTGTGGTTTTGATTTGCATTTTTCTAATGACCAGTGATGATAAGCTTTTTTTCATGTGTTTGTTGGCCACATAAATGTCTTCTTTTGAGAAATATCTGTTCATATCCTTGCCCACGTTTTGATGGGGTTGTTTGTTTGTTTCGTGTATTTTGTTTAAGTTCCTTGTAGATTCTGGATGTTAGCCCTTTGTCAGATGGATTGCAAAAATTTTTTCCCATTGGGTAGCTTGCCTGTTCACTCTGATGATAGTTTCTTTTGCTGTGCAGAAGCTATTTAGTTCAAAATATATCCCATTTGTCAATTTTGGCTTTTGTTGCCATTGTTTTGGGTGTTTCAGTCACAAAGTCTTTGCCCATGCCTATGTCCTGAATGGTATTGCCTAGGTTTTCTTCTAGGGTTTTTATCGTTTTAGGTCTTACGTTTAAGTCTTTGCTCCATTTTGAGTTAATTTTTGTATAAGGTGTAAGGAAGGCATCCAGTTTCAGTTTTCTGCATATGGCTAGCCAGTTTTCCCAACACCATTTATTAAATATAGAATCCTTTCCCCATTTCTTGTTTTTGTCAAGTTTGTCAAAGATCAGATGGTTGTAGATGTGCGGCATTACTTCTGAGGGCTCTGTTCTGTTCCATTGGTCTATATATTTGTTTTGGTACCAGTACCATGCTGTTTTGGTTCCTGTAGCCTTGTAGTATAGTTTGAAGTCAGGTAGCATGGTACTTCCAGCTTTGTTCTTTTTGCTTAGGATTGTCTTGGCTATACAAGTTTTTAGGTTCTGTATGAAATTTAAAGTCGTTTTTTCTAATTATGTGAGGAAAGTCAATGGTAGCTTGATGCAGATGGTTTTGAATCTATAAATTACCTTGGGCAGTATGGACATTTTCATGATATTGATTCTTCTGATCCATGAGCATGGAATGTTTTTCCATTTGTTTGTGTCCTCTCTCATCTTGTTGAGCAGTGGCTTGTAGTTCTCCTTGAAGAGGTCCTTCATAACCCTTGTAAGTTGGATTCCTAGGTATTTTATTCACTTTGTAGCAATTGTGAATGGGAGTTCACTCATGATTTGGGTCTCTGTTTGTCTATTATTGGTGTAGAGGAATGCTTGTGGTTTTTGCACATTGATTTTGTATTCTGAGACTTTGTTGAAGTTGCTTATCAGCTTAAGGAGATTTTGGGCTGAGATGATGGGGTTTTCTAAATATACAATCATGCCGTCTGCAAACAGAGACAATTTGACTTCCTCTCTTCCTATTTGAATACCTTTATTTATCTCTCTTGCCTGACTGCCCTGGCCAGGACTTCCAATACTATGTTGAATAGGAGTGATGTGAGAGGGCATCCTTTTCTTGTGCCAGTTTTCAAAGGGAATGCTTCCAGGTTTGCCCATTCAGTATAATATTGGCTGCTGATTTGTCATAAATAGCTCTTACTGTTTTGAGACATGTTCCATCAATACCTAGTTTATTGAGGTTTATTAGCATGAAGAGCTGTTGAATTTTATCAAAAGCCTTTTCTGCATCTATTGAGATAATCAAGAGTTTTGTCATTGGTACTGTTTATGTGATGAATTACATTTATTGATTTGCATATGTTGAACCAGCCTTGTATCCCAGGGATGAAGGTGACTTGATCCTGGTGGATAAGGTTTTTGATGTGCTGCTAGATTTGGTTTGCCAGTATTTTATTGAGGATTTTTGCATCGATGTTCATCAGGGATATTGGCCCAAAATTTTATTTTTGTTGTGTCTCTGCCAGGTTTTGGTATCAGGATGATGCTGGCCTCATAAAATGAGTTAGGTAGGAGCCCTTCTTTTTCTATTGTTTGGAATAGTTTCAGAAGAAATGGTACCAGCTCCTCTTTGTACCTCTGGTAGAATTCAGCTTTGAATCTCTCTGGTCCTGGGATTTTTTTTGTTGGTAGGCTATTAATTACTGCCTCAATTTCAGAACCTGTTATTCGTCTATTCAAGGATTCAACTTCTTCCTGGTTTAGTCTTGGGAGGGTGTATGTGTCCAGAAATTTATCCATTTCTTCTAGATTTTCTAGTTTATTCGTGTAGAGGGGTTTATAGTATTCTCTGATGGTAGTCTGTATTTCTGTGGGATCAATGGTGATATCCCTTTATCATTTTTATTGTGTCTATTTGATTCTTCTCTCTTTTCTTCTTTATTAGTCTGGCTAGCAGTCTATCTATTTTGTTAATCTTTTCAAAAAAAAAAACAGCGCCCGGTTTCACTGACTTTTGGAAGGGTTTTTCATGTCTCTATCTCCTTCATTTCTGCTCTGATCTTAGTTATTTCTTGTCTTCTGCTAGCTTTTGAATTTGTTTGCTCTTGCTTCTCTAGTTCTTTTAATTGTGATGTTAGGGTGTTGATTTTAGATCTTTCCCACTTTCTCCTATGGGCATTTAGTGCTATATATTTCCCTCTACACACTGCTTTAGCTATGTCCCAGAGATTCTGGTATGTTGTGTCTTTGTTCTCATTAGTTTCAAAGAACTTATTTATTTCTGCCTTAATTTCATTATTTACCCAGTAGTCATTCAGGAGCAGGTTGTTCAGTTTCCACGTAGTTGTGCAGTTGAGTGAATCTCTTAATCCTGAGTTCTAATTTGATTGGACTATAGTCTGAGAGACTGTTATGATTTCTGTTCTCTTACATTTGCTGAGGAGTGTTTTACTTCCAATTATGCAGTCAGTTTTAGAATAAGTGCAACGTGGTGCTGAGAAGAATGTATATTCTGTTGATTTGGGGTGGAGAGTTCTGTAGATGTCTATTAGGTCTGCTTGGTCCAGAGCTGAGCTCAAGTCCTGAACATCCTTGTTAATTTTCTGTCTTATTGATCTATCTAATATTGACAGTGGTGTGTTAAAGTCTCCCACTATTATTGTGTGGGAATCTAAATCTCTTTTTAGGGCTCTAAGAACTTGCTTTATGAATCTGGGTGCTCCTGTATTGGATGCATATATCCCTGGGAGAGTTAGTTCTTCTTGTTGTGTTGATCGCTTTACCATTATGTAATACCCTTCTTTGTCTTTTTAGATCTTTGTTAGTTTAAAGCCTGTTTTATCAGAGACTAGGATTGCAACCCCTGCTCTTTTTTTTGCTTTCCATTTGCTTGGTAAATATTCCTTCATCCCTTTATTTTGAGCCCATGTGTGTCACTGCACATGAGATGGGTCTCCTGAATACAGCACACTGATGGGTCTTGACTCTATCCAATTTGTCAGTCTGTATCTTTTAATTGGAGCATTCAGCCTATTTACATTTAAGGTTAATATTGTTATGTGTCAGTTTGATCCTGTCATTATGATGCTAGCTGGTTATTTTACCCATTAGTTTATGCAGTTTCTTCATAGTGCCGATGATCTTTACAATTTGGTATGTTTTTGCAGTGGGTAGTACTGGTTTCTCCTTTCCATATTAGAGCTTCCTTCAGAAGTTCTTGTAAAGCAGGCCTGGCAGTGACAAAATCTCTCAGCATTTTTTGTCTGTAAAGGATTTTATTTATCCTCCACTCATGAAGCTTAATTTGGCTGGATATGAAATTCTTGGTTGAAAATTCTTTTCTTTAAGAATGTTGAATACTGGCCCACACTCTCTTCTGGCTTGTAGGGTTTCTGCAGAGAGATCCACTGTTAGTCTGATGGGCTTCCCTTTGTGGGTAACCCAACCTTTCTCTCTGGCTGCCCTTAATATTTTTTCCTTTATTTCAACCTTGGTGAATGTGATGATTATGTGTCTTGGGGTTGCTCTTCTCGAGGAGTATCTTTGTAGTGTTCTCTGTATATCCTGAATTTGAATGTTGGTCTGTCTTGCTAGGTTGGGACAGTTCTCCTGGATGATATCCTGAAGAGTGTTTTCCAACTTGGTTCCATTCTCCCCACCACTTTCAGGTATACCAATCAAACGTAGGTTTCGTCTTTTCAAATAGTCCCATATTTCTTGGAAGCTTTGTTCATTCCTTTTCATTCTTTTTTCTCTAATCTTGTCTTCATGCTTTATTTCATTAAGTTGTTCTTCAATCTCTGATATCCTTTCTTCCACTTGATCAATTCAGCTATTGATCCTTGTGCATGCTTCATGAAGTTCTCATGCTATGTTTTTCAGCTCCATCAGGTCATTCATTTACGTTCTTCTCTAAATTGGTTATCCGAGTTAGCAATTCCTCTAACCTTTTTTCAAGGTTCTTCGTTTTCTTGCATTGGGTTAGAACACGCTCCTTTAGGTCAGAGGAGTTTCTTATTACCCACCTTCTGAAGCCTACTTCTGTCAATTCATCAAATTCATTCTCTGTCCAGTTTTGTTCCGTTGCTGGCGAGGAGCTGGGATCCTTTGAAGGAGAGAGGCATTCTGGTTTTTAGAATTTTCAGCCTTTTTGCCCTGGATTTTTCCTTATCTTCATGGATTTATCTACCTTTATTGGTCTTTGATGCTGGTGACCTTCGGATGGGGTTTTTGTGACTGTCCTTTTCAATGATGTTGATGCTATTCCCTTCTATTTGTTAGTTTTCCTTCTAATGGTCAGGCCCCTTTCCTGCAGTGCTGCTGGTGTTTGCTAGAGGTCCACTCCAGACCCTGTTTGCCTGGGTATCACCAGCGGAGGCTGGAGACCAGCAAAGATTGCTACCTGTTCCTTCCTCTGGAAGCTTCATCCCAGAGAGGCACCCGCCAGATGCCAGCTGGAGCTCTCCTGTATGAGATGTCTGTCGACCCCTGCTGGGAAGTATCTCCCAGTCAGGAGGCATGGGGGTCAGGGACCCACTTGAGAAGGCAGTCTGACCCTTAGCAGAGCTCAAGCGCTGTGCTGGGAGAGCTGCTGCTCTCTTCAGAGCTGGGAGGCAGGAACATTTAAGTCTGCTGTCATCCCCTCCCCCAGGTGCTCTGTCCCAGGGAGATGAGTATTTTATCTATAAGCCCCTGACTGAGGCTGCTGCCTTTCTTTCAGAGATGCCCTGCCCAGAGAGGAAGAATCTAGAGAGGCAGTCTGGCTACAGAGGCTTTGCTGAGCTGCGGTGGGCTCCGCCCAGTTTGAAATTCCCACAGCTTTGTTTACATTGTGAGGGGAAAACTGCCTACTCAAGCCTCAGTAATGGCAGACACCCCTCCCTGCATCAAAGTCAAACGTCCCAGTTTGACTTCAGACTGCTGTGCTGGCAGTGAGAATTTCAAGTCAGTGGATATTAGCTTGTTGGGCTCTGTTGGGGTGGAATCCACTGAGCTATACCACTTGGCTCCCTGGCTTCAGCCCCCTTTCCAGGGGAGTGAACAGTTCTGACTCGCTGGCATTCCAGGCGCCAATGGGGTATGAAACAAAACTCCTGCAGCTAGTTCGGTGTTTGCCCAAACAGCCCCCCAGTTTTGTGCTTGAAACCCAGGGCCTTGGTGGCATAGGCGCCCAATGGAATCTCCTGGTCTGCGGGCTGCAAAGACCATGGTAAAAGCTTAGTATCTGGGCTGGAATGCACCGTTCCTCATGACACAGTCCCTCAGGGTTTCCCTTGGCTAGGGGAGGTAGTTTCTCGACCCCTTGCACTTCCTGGGTGAAGCAGCGCCCCATCCTGCTTCGGCTCACCCTCTGTGGGCTGCACCTACTGTCTAACCAGTCCCAGTGAGATGAGCCAGGTACCTCAGTTGGAAATGCAGAAATCACCCGCCTTCTGAATTGGTCTTGCTGGGAGCTGCAGACCAGAGCTTTTCCTATTCGGACATCTTGCCCTACATGTCTATCCTAACTATTTTTTTATTATTCTGGCATGTGATTTCTCTCTTCTATTTAATGGTCTTCACAATAAATAAGCCTTAATGACAAATATCATAAAAATCAAATACTCTTCCTAAATAGCAAACATGAAACTGTCCAAACATGATAATTTAGAGAGCAAAAATGCAAATTGTTCTTCAGTGTTACCAAGTTTTTCAGCCTACTGTAAGAGCTGGATCTTAGAGTGTGTTGACTGACTTCATATCACATACAGAATATATGCAGGGGGCGGAGCAAGATGGCCGAATAGGAACAGCTCCAGTCTCCAACTCCCAGCGCGAGCGACACAGAAGACCGGTGATTTCTGCATTTTCAACTGAGGTACTGGGTTCATCTCACTGGGGAGTGCCGGA